>NW_022476037.1:0-44908 GCF_009193645.1 Aspergillus pseudonomiae | reverse complement strand
ATCTTTATTACAGAAATTTGCTGGGTATTCAAGGTAGGGTCAGACATCGATCAATGATGATGGCCAGTACTATTCAATGTCATGTCCTTGTATATTCAGCGAAGTACGAAAATATTGAAATGAGCCCAGCCACTATTATTCCTTCACTCAAGATGGAGCAGTCGATTGTCCAGTAGGATATCGTGAGCCTGCCCCCACCATGAGATTCACTAATATAGTGCAGTATTCCTTTGTTTTCATCTGGCCAGTACCAAATCACTCCAGAGGCTGCAATCGAACTTTTTCATTCCTTCACTACCTTTGCACCCTATTTAAAGAGCCAACCTCTTCTTCTGATCACATCTCTCCATCCATGTTCATTTACCCCCCTCACAATACTAAACACTTAGTTTTCTCTATAACACTATTACTTACATCAAATGCAATTCTTCTCATCATGAATTCCTTGTTTGAAGAGAGAACTCGGAAGGTGATCCCCAGGATGAGGGGGCACAATAACTGTGTGGAGTGGCAGGAAACCCTCAAATCTTGGACGGACGACGATATCGTCAAAGAGATGATGAAATGGACCATGCCGGCAGTGAAGGTATTAATGAACAGGGAAGAGCCCCCGACCTTCAAAGACTTGATCGACATCCCATGGGTGTCAACTAGACAGCTTGGAGTTTATTTAAAGCTCATCTTCGAGAGACTCGAGAACCCTACGGCATTCGACCACTTCGTTTACACCGGGAGTGCCATTGGGTGGAATGCTGGTGGGCTTACCCACCACCGCCGGGGGCATGAGAGCAAGCCAGGGCCAAGGTACGTTCAGTGAAAACCAATATCATATCACTTACTACCTTTACTAACGACAGTGACCATAGAACAAAGTGGTCATACACCCACAAGCTAGTCTTTGGGGGAAAAGGGCACCAGTAGAAGTTCAGTACGCTCTTCAAAGTAGAGATGGACTGCCACTTCCCCTCCACCAAGAAAGAGGAGAGCCTAAGACAGCTGTGTCTTTTCGCCAAGGCTATGTATACCTACATCTTCGGGGCCTTTAGGAACCCTAATGAGGACCAGGTGTTAGCATGCCCGTTCGGTAACCCTGCAGAGGTCTTCACTTGGAAAGGCACCTGTTCACACTGCGCCTTAAAGGAGCCGCTACAACATAGAGGTTTAGAAAAAAGTGGGCCGGACTGCCATCTCACATTGGAGAGGCCATGGCAACGGCGAAGAGGAAAAGGAACTGGAAGAGGGTGACAGCGTGGAGGAAAATCAACCCGCAGCTGTATCACCAGAATTTTGAGAGGCGGCATCGAAGGCACCAGGAACCTGAGGCAAAGGAGAAGGCTAGAGCCTATTCTGAAAGGTACAGAATAGAGAACACCGAGAAGATCAAGGCTCGGAAGGCAGCGATGACGGAGGTTCATGACTACTGGGCCCTAATAGTACCTCTACGGGATATGATGACAAGACTGCTGCTGCAAGCTTTGAATGTCTTGATAACAGTTTGGATACGGGGAGGCCTGTAGATCTCCTAATTTCACGCTTGATTCAGATGAGGAGATTATGCAGTACTTCTATGCCCTGAGATGCCTGGAGAAATCACTGGCGAGTGTCCCGTCTATTGTGATATCAATTTAACAACATATCTGTCTATATACCCTTTCAGAACAGCTTGATACTGCCTATCTATAGCTTTGCTTAAAGCAGCGGATGCACAGTGTCTTACGAACCAATGTGTCATTAGGGAATGCTTATTACTCCGTACTGATTATCTCAGTAACATTTACCCCTAACTAAGTATATTCAATGGCCCAAATGATGTGGTGGTTAAACTTGAAATCCATAGAAGCAGAAACACCTATAGCATTGCTCAGCTGTAAGCACAGAACCTCAATATAACGAAAGGCTATGCATTCTGAGCTTGTTTAGCTCTGTGCTCACATATCATCCCGCGAACTTCCTTCGATGGCACAATTTTCGTTGGAATCCTGTTTTGGACCGCGAACTCCCACCGCTCCACCTCCGCAATATTCAACGCCAAGGTTGCCTGTCTAGTCTTCTGAATATCGCCTGTCGCTTTGACTTTAGCCTTCTCGTTCTGAAACGCGTCACCAGCCCGTTTTGCCTTCCGAGTTGCATTTCGGCGGATATTCTTCGCCGGCACAGCATAGGGTGGCTTGGATTCACTCTGGGCTTTCTTCGCGGCTCTGTATCCTCTCATTTGGGCGGTCCTATGAGCTCTTAGCGCAGCCTTCTCTTCCTAGACAGCATTAACCCTCACCACCACAGACTCCGTTCATAGATCTTCGAAGAGGATGCAATTTGGCTATACAGGGCGACAGTCCGGAAGAGAGCTCACATCTATCGGTCGTTCTGAGGTAGTAGGAGCAGTCGTCCATGAAGACACTTAAGGTCATCGGTATAATACGTACTCGCAGATCCACAGGACTCTGTCTCTACATCTTCCTGCTCCAAACAATGTCAGAAACTTCCACTAGTAATACTTATCAATACTGGCTTACAACCTCTCGAATCTCATCACCCAATATGCTAGTGACAGCGTGGATATAGATGACTGTATGTTGAACCTTTGTAAAGCAGATAGCAATAAGATCTTGAACTCTCTGATAGTCAGCGACAGGATTATTAGACTGAGGAGTTTTGTGGTCAGGAGATAGTCTGGACAGTAGATCAGTAGCTTGGACAGTGCATTGGTAGTGTGCTGGTAGGTTCCAAAGTAGTTACTGATGCCAACGCATGCTCAGTCTTGAATGCACGAGTGCAGCAACTAAGCCTCTGTATACGTACTGCGCCGTTCTGTGAATGATACAGTGTTAAGAAAGCCTAAATTGTATCTCCTGATGGCACTGATTTGGCTAATGTTAGAGAAGCCCCTTCTATTCTGGGGTCACTATAGCGTTAATTTCCATTCCACCATTACAAGAGACGTCCTAGCCAACTACACTAGATATAACCGTAAGCAAATACCACGCGAGTGACTGAGATCGAGATTTTACAATTTTATTCACGTGCAGTTAATCTGTCCTAGAATTAAACGAATGCATATCTTCTCCCTCCAGGACATTCTACCATCGATCCAAGTTGCACGGTGGCAGTTAGAGTTGAACTGTCAGCGGATCTTCGATATTATAAATACCAATGTCTTTGATATATCGTTCAACTTCAGACTGAAGCATTTTCCACGCCCTTTCGCTATACTCGAAGCTATTTCGACCTAAGTCGCATTCAACATTTATCTGAGACAGAGCGTCTTTGCCCTTGATAACCTTATACATCTCCTGGTCTAAGGTATATGTAATGTTTCGAATGGCTTTCTTCTAATTAGTGCAAGGTCTCTACATCCCTAGGACATGTATTGTACTCACACACGCGCAGATCGTCTCTAATTTCATCATACTGCAATACCTGGAGCATACCACAGAAAGACTGCTGCTTAGGCGTGAACTCTGTGCCACTGATGGTATCTGCAACTCCCTTGACGATACGTTCGAGTGGTGGCGAAAGTGACCCGACGCGTGAAATCCCTTTCAGCATGGTATTAACCAATGCTGCGTGAAAAGACTGCTTTTCGACGTCGACTTTCTCACTAACAGTCTCGTGTTGAGAGGGATTAATCCTGAATATACTGTCAGCCTTGATTGACATTGATCTAGTCTGGACTCTGGATATAACCCCACCATGGATAGGTGCCATCCTGGAAATAGGTTTCCAAGACCCTAGCACGATATTGAGAGCGTTTCCACCGAGATGAGTCACTGTTATCAGTAGGCAGGGTACCCTCAGCTTTCCGCTGCATTACCTGAATGCCAGCGTGGATGGTCGCCATTTGGTGAGTCAATCTGAGCATATCCTTAAACTCCTCGATGCGATCCCTAAACCGCTCACTAATACCACTTCCCATCATGTTGATCCATATGAGATTTTGCGGATCATTGAATCCCATATCATCGTCATTGGGAATCTCGCCCGGGGTCATGCCCGGAGGCTTACCAATAGGAAGATCCATGGTGTTGAAGAGTCCAAGTGTAAATGCTAGATTTGACCACAGTATGAGGGACTTGGAGATGTTAAAGGACTGTATCTGACAGATCATGACCGTAATATATACCTTTGCCTGGACTCAGCCCATAATTGCGGGGAATGCTTCTTTTCCGACTTTTTGTTATCTGCTTGCCGAGTGTGTGTGAGTGTGAGTTGGCTGTGCAGCTCTGCGTTGTCTTGCAGGACGCAGCATCGATCATCACTACCGAACAGGTCATCTTTCATAACGCATACAGAAGTTAATCATGGCCAAATCAATGTCTGTGCTTTGCACATGTGTCTGTCGCAGTCAAATGGCAAACGCGAAATCTCGAACCTTGAACGCAGGACGAGGTGCCCTGTGTGTATCGTGCTGTTGGCCAGCGTAGAAGTTATAAATCCCGTTCTGTCTTTTTCTCCTTGTCTCTCTCTCTGTTGCACACACATATATTATGGTTATTGGGATCCCTAACTATTGTAGGTAGTAGCCTTGATATTAAGATATTTTTCCAGGTGTAGTGAGAACAAATACACCAAGAGCCAGGCCATGAGTGAGGGGCACTCTTGTCATGAAGCGAGAAATAGTAATCGAGATCTTCACATCATCTGCAGGAATACGTGGCAATTCCTCAAGGTGCCATTTTACCATCGAGTTGCCCAATGCTGCAGAATATCCCCACCTTCGTGCCTGAGCCTAATATCGCTTCGCTTGCATAGATGAGGCTAGATCGGCGTCCGTGCCCTGGATACAGGTCGGGGCTATGAATAATAGCTTAGCTTTTCCTTTTCCCTTCTATTTTGCAAAGTATCATAGCACTACTGATACATAGACTAATATTATTAACGAGGAAAATGTCAGACAACAGCGATGTCACCCTCCATATCCACCACGCTTTTGTCCAGTATCGGCTCAACCCACTGTGAAGCGCGCCATGCAATGAGGCTAGATCCAGTATAGATAGAGCGGCAGTGTTGTATAGGTATAAATGGATAGTATCCTGTTTCTTTGGGATCTACTGTAGATCACCTGCAGTAGGCCTCGGGCTTTTTGAGCCACATTCAGTGTGCTCTTTAGACTTCAGTCCCTTTATCTGCAGATGACGTGTTCTATTAGGTAAATATCACGAGTTCAAATTAACACAGACTTCCTCTAGATAGAACTATTTGATGTTCAGACTTCCCTACTTGCATACCTGAAGCTGGGATGAACTTACATCATGCAATCATTGAGCTCCGGTAGGATATCTAGGTTCAGCAAGGTAAGTGCACCGCCAAAGTTGTGTCCACTTTCCATTCTCCTCTTGACAATGCCCTACACATTTTGGTCAGTTCAGTTTTGGCACTCGAAACTGAACTGGACTGAATTAACTGAACGTAATGTAAGAATTAGAGTGGGTTCCTCGCTGGACCAACCTGAACCCGAAACTGGCGCGGGTCTCCGCTAGAAGTTATGTCTTAGCAGATTATTCCACGATGCCTTGTATAATTGCTCTTCTGTAGACATCAGGTAGACTAGTTTAGTTGTAAGCATCGTATAAAACAGGGATCAAGATCTGACATATATATAAGGACAACCAACATGGACGCACCATCTGGCCACAGCCAAGATTTCTCTCGTTTTGGCTGTTCTTTTCCGTTCTAGCGGGCTGGATCTGGAGCTGGATGAAACGGATGAAACGGATGAAACGGACGTGATCGCTGTGCATGATTTCTTTTCCCATGCCGAGGTTCATGTCGAAGGGTGTAAAGGTTTTGATATAACAATTCTGTGTGGGTGACGTTTGTTCACGACGTAAATACATGCTTTCTCTTGGGGGAATGAGAGCTTGGGAGCATTCAACTACAATCTTTGTTCTACTTAGGATACTTCCACCCGCTGCGGCCTGGTGGATGCGGTTGTCTGACTGTATTTCCTCTTTCACCTCACTTTCTTTTCCCTGAATTTCTCGTTTCCTCTCTCTGTTGCCAGACAAGTGTCAAACGAGATCTAGAATACATAAATATTCCAACCACACCTTCACTTTACGCCAAGCAAATGTAAACAAATAACAGTAATTCCCAAGTAAAAATACCGGAGACAATGTCTATCCAGTTCAGATACCAAGGCTCGGTCAGCGAGCGATATTACTAACTTTGCTAGGCGGAAGAGGTTAAGATTAACTACTCCGTCCAAAGTACCCACTATGCTTACTATTGTTCAATAGATATTAATATAAGGGGTATTATGCATGTTTAATTTAACAGAAACATATACCAATTCGTCATTTTTTTTTCTGGAACTGTTCTTGGTGTAATTGTGGAGCTGCTTAATAATTCTTGAAATTTACTAGAGGTGATTTTAAGCTAAATTCTGTACTCGGATAGAGGAGCTACTAGCTACCAGCAAGGGTGCAAAGGAGGAATTAGTTGAGTATTATAGTTCAGATGTCATAGTATTGAGCCTGCTAAGGCTGGCTGCTCGTATGTTTCTCGGATGTAGACGTTGAGATCTAGTTGTTTACCAGTCGCTCACACATGTATTGATTATAATACTCTGCGAGATGTTTATTGAATATGTTACTAATCAAATATACATAGAAGAAATAGTGGCCACGCCACAAAACAAATCACAGATCGGGTGATGTTGAGTGAAAAGTGCCCCGAGGGTCGTAACTCCTCCGCTGGCTAATGGTACACGGCTTACTGATCCAGCTTGAAACGGTCAAGGAACTTGAAGGTGCGGAGACCTTCCTTGATACCATCAACAAATCCGCCAGTCACCGACTTGTCGACATAGACACCGTCGCGAGAAGTCTGGATACCGGCGTTCTTGAGCGCAGTAGCGGCGCTGCCGAGGGCACCAACAGGCTTTCCGAAACGGAATCCATCGATGACAATCTGCAGGGGTCGGCCGGCTGGGAACAGGGTGGATGAGGAGGTAGCATTGCTAGGCGCAGTGAAGGAGAAGGTGGAGAAGAGACCCTCAGCACCTGGTGCGACGACCACCGCATCGAACTGGATAGCATCCGATCCGGAGTAGGTCTGGTCAACGCCGTCGGCGAGACGCTCCGCAACGACAACAACATCAACACCGTCCTCGGAAAGCTGCTTGCTGAGCTGCGAGGCGGCCTCGATGGAGGCAGGAGTCTCAACCGAGGCCAGGAAGCCAACCTTCAGTCCGTCCAATCTCTTCAGCTTCTGTCCGAAGGTACCAACATCGGTCGTCTTGTTATTGTGGTAGTAGGTTGGGTCAGCCTCAGGCTCCTCGACGCCAATAGCGCGAGCGACGCGGCGGGCCAGGTCGTTGGACACGCGGTTCAACTGGATGATGACATTGTTGCGTACAACCGAGCTCTTGACATTGGAGTTCTCGAAGCGCATAGCATCGACGACAAACTGCTGTTCAGCGGGCGTAAGCGAGTTGTAGAACAGACGCGGTTGCGACCAGACGTCCTCGAAGGACGGGCTGACGGCGCGGGTGAAACGGCCAGTGGACTCGCGTCCGGGGGTCGTGAAGAAACCCTTGCCCACAGTCTGGTTGGCCTGCTTAGGAGAGCCCTTGTTGAGAGTGTTCGGGGTGTAGGCGTTGGGGTTCAGGGGGATGAACATTTGGCCTAGATGAGCTTAGCATCCTAAACCGATATACATAAAATGGGTCCTGGAAGAGGCCTTACCTGCTCCATCGCGGTTGTTGTTGTGCACAGGCACGCGAGGCTGGTTGATGGGCAGCTGCTCGAAGTTGGGTCCGCCATGACGGTTCAACTGGGTGTCGAGGTACGAGAAGAGACGGCCCTGGAGAAGAGGATCCTCGGTGAAATCAACACCACGGACGATGTGGCCAGGTTGGAACTGCAAAAGTTGATGAGTAACTGGCCAAAGAACGACAATCATATTGATTCAGGGCTGCATACCATGACCTGCTCAGTCTCGGCAAAGTAGTTGCGAGGGTTGCGGTTAAGAGTCATCTTGCCCAGCTTGGTGATTGGCACGTATTCCTCGGGGACGATCTTGGTGGGATCAAACAGGTCGAAGCCAAACTTCAGCTGGTCTTCCTCATCCATGATTTGAACGCCGAGCTACGAAATTAGCATGCTGACTGACACGAGGGCCGACAACACTCACCTCCCACTCAGGGTATCTGCCCGCCTCGATCGCTTCGAAGAGATCCTGGCGCATGAAGTCAGGGTTCTTGCCAGATACCTGCTGCGCTTCTTCCCAGACCATGCTAGCCTTGCCCTGCAGGGACTTCCAGTGGAACTTGACGAGCTTGGAGTCACCGTTGTCCGTGACGAAGCGGAAAGTGTGGATACCAAAACCATCGACGTGACGAAGAGAACGCGGGATACCATGACCGGACATGGCCCAGAGCAGGGTGTGCAGGGAACTGGGTTGCTGGCTGAAGAAGTCCCAAGCGGAGTCATGGGCAGTGGCAGCCTGCGGGATCTCATTGTCACCACGAGGCTTGACAGCGTGGATGAGATCGGGGAACAGAATAGCGTCCTGGATGAAGAAGACGGGAATGTTGTTGCCAACAATATCTGAGAATCGCATTAGTTACAGGAAATCTCCGTGTAAAGGATCGACTGTTCTGCGAGAGACATACCGAAGTTACCCTCATCGGTGTAGAAGCGCGTCGCAAAGCCGTGAACATCGCGAGCCAGATCCGAACTACCACGGCTACCCGCGACGGTCGAGAATCGGACGAAGACCGGGGTCTCCTTGCCCTCAGCCCCAAGGAACGAGGCAGCAGTGATGTTGGAGTAGTCACCGTACGAGGTGAAGACACCATGGGCACCAACACCGCGAGCGTGGACTGCACGTTCAGGAACCTGTTACCAGAAATTAGCCCAACCGTATTCACAATCCACATCGTATTCCCATACACGCTCGTGATCAAAGCGCTGGATCTTCTGTCGGAAAATGAAGTCTTCCAGCAAAGTCGGGCCGCGGTCTCCAACTTGAAGGCTGTTCTGATCCTCAATCGGACCGCCCACGTCGGAGGTCAGGAATGTGTCATTGTCGGCCATATAGTACTGGGACAAAAATTCCTCTGTCGCGGCGGTCGCATCTTCGATTCCTGTGTCGCGACGCTTAAGCTCGCCAGTCATGTACGGACACGCCGCATTGGCAATGCCAATGAGGCTTGCAAGGGAGAGCGCGCGCATCGTGTTGCAAACTGTCAAGTGTCAACACCAATCAGTCGCAGCCAAAGGAGTTTTCAGGTGAAAGGAATGGGAAAGACAGGGAGGGAAGGGGAATAGCAAGGAACTTATAGCACGAACCAATTCACAGTGGGATGATCAGCACTCGGGGGAAGAACTTCCTGGCTTGCAGGTACACTTGCCAGGTACTTATATGCACGTGCAGATCGTTTAATTAAGCAGCCAAGGAATCCATTCACAGCCCAAGACAGGAAGGTACGTAAGGTATCACCTCCTCGACAGCGCCGTCGCCCCAATCGGAAAACGCATGTCTTGCTTACTCTAACATGAAAGCCTAGAAAAAAGTGATGTGATACAGGTGGAGCTGTCTTAGGCTACTGGGTCTTCACTCTAGCCTGGCGATAGAAAGGGACTTTTGTTGTTCACAAACAGCCACAATGATGCAGTCTCAAACGCCCATTCGCCGGGAGGATTGGCAGATCCATTCTTGGCGACTCGAATAAAGGAGATAAATGCATAACCGGCATAATCGGACACGGTAGGGTGGAGACGAACCGAAAGCAGAATCCCAAAAGCCCAATAATTGGTATGAGAGAAAGCTTTTTTCCTGGGTGATATCACAAGTTCCCAGCCCCCGACTGGATTGGTGTCATGATCGCAAAGCTCAACGAGTTGCAAGCATAGTGGCCTGACATATAGACAAGGTCTCGGCTCGCGATGCTTGGTAATAGAATGTCACTAGTCGATGGCTTGAGATGCTCCACCGATTAATAAATGAGAATGTTGAGTGGTTTCTTGGCAGCATCGCGCTGGGGCAAGTCGCTCGATGATCAATGCCTCTCGGTGCCATTTCGCTTGCAACCATCGTCTTATTCAGGATTTTGGCCTAGAACAAGGGAGATTTTTCCTGTTTGATCGCCCCTTGCGTGGGCCGGCTAAAAGAGAGGCCACAACCCGATCTGATGCCGGAGACGTTTCGAGAAGATTGGCTGGATCCTTTGTCCTGGGTTTAATCTATCAAATGCAACTCCGTGTAAATCAAAGTCCTGCCAAACGCGACAATCTTCGAAATCCGGCCTCCACGGTGGACGGTGGACGGTTCCTCCTCTCGCATATGCAGTCAGTCCCGTGCAAGGATAGCCCTACCAGAGTCGCCTCTCGACCCCTGTGGAGTCTGCAACTCCGTTGGTAGCTAATGCATAGCTAGTTCAACTCCTACGTCCTCCCAATGCTGTCCTCCTGGTTAGTAATTAAAATACAACCATGATTCTATATATAACCAAAACTACTGCAGTGACGCTGCATTATCACACCGTCTCCATCGTGTCGCCTCTCCATCCGTTCATGTCCAGATCCCCGGTGCATACCATGCAAGGGTACGATAATAACTCAAATCTTCCTTCTAAAATTAACTGGAGCTTTTGTCCCTCGATGGCGTCGTCCGCGTTCCGGCCGAGTTCAACGGCCTATGACGCCCGCACATGGCGTGAGATCCTGGTCTGATAGTCAGCCAAGGCGGCGGCTATTTTCCCAGCTATGAATGTGGGATGTGGGACGATGTGCTCTGCCTTGCATAAAGTCTGTTGACGGCGTCCTTCGCCTGTCATTTCCGTTCAGTTTTGTACTTTATCCTGGCCTTTGGCATCTCAGAGATCAGTCACTTTTCTCTTCGCCAAGCAACCCCCGCTCCTTGGCAGCTGGTGAAGTTGTCCAAGTGAATCCAAACGTCCCATACTAATGATTCATACTACGGACGAGCACTAAAAGCTCCCCCGCGCCTCAGGCAGGGATCGCTGTAATTACACACGGAACGGGCGCCATCCCACCCAATGCGACCGGTCGCTTTTCCTCGGCTCAACAATCCAAACTCCATGATAATATCAGGGCTATACACTACAGTACATGGTTTTCACACCAATCGTAGATCGCTAATATGTCCTCCATCCGGTCGATCAATAGCGTGGGAATGTCGGATATCCCCATTCCTTCCCCTCGTCAATCAATTGCTGGTTAAGGCCATCCTGACCAGCATTGACGGACAACACCTTCGCATAGGACCCTTGCGTCCAATAGCTATACGACACCGTCGCAGGCACGAAGGCCACATCCCCCATCTCTAGCTGAGCAACAGGATAGTCGCCGATCTGAATTTGAACGGATCCTTCCAGGACTTCAAATGCCGTGGCTCCGGCTGTGGACCACGTCGGGGCTGAACTCGACGCCCGCTGCCGGCTCAAAATAATGGTCGACAGGGTGAAGTTCGTATCCTGTGCCTGGCTATTGGTAACCAGCGGCTGGACAATCTGGTACGCTCCGTGATTGGAGTTGAGGTACTTCGGGCCATAGTTGTTGGCGATGAAATAGGGCTTTCCCGGCTCGCCGAGGGAAGCGTCCTCGGTGTGCCAGCCCTCATCGGATGGCGCGGAGCCATTGACAAAGTCTCGACGCGGCTCGAAAGATAGCTGAGCATAGACATCGAATGATTCGAGACCGGATATTCCGCCAGCATCCGGTCCGGCAGCCGAAGAATCATTGGTCGCCTGTGGTACATAGGGTGTGTTGGTGGCCGAGGTGTAGTTGGTGCCAAGGTTGTAGAAGAGGTCCCTACAAATATCCTGGTCAGCCCCTTGTCTTTTACTATTCGTTTCCTCTCATAGGCGAAAGGTTTCTAGACTCACTCGAAGCCGCCCGGGGAGATCACCCCAACCATCTCGGTGTCCGGATCTAGGATCTGGAAGGTGTGTGTGGTATTCCTCGGCACCGATCCATAATCACCCTGAGTCAACAGGCGTCCCTGTTGTTCCTCCTCGCCATACTGCGCCCACAGCTGGAAGCGACCCTTGAAGTTGAAAAAGTTCTCGTAGTGCTCGCGGTGGATATGCGGCAACACGCCGAGACTGCCACTGTAGGGGGCATTGGTGCTCATCAGCGTAAACGCATAGTCGGAGGATGGTCCGGTGACCGTGAAGCGGTAGAGTTGACTGCCAATCGTGACTGCATGGGAGTTGGCGTAATGGGGGATGATGTATGGCCGAGGAGAGGACGGGGCGTTCTCGAGGTAGAGATCCGACAGAGATTGGGAAGCCACCAGGGGTAACAAGCCCGCTAGGAGAAGGAGATTCATGATGGTCGGCGGTCTTTACGTCGGCTTGGCCTTAGTCAATGTAATCTGCGAGTTTATTTACCTGAAAAGGTGAGGGAATTCGATAATTCTTCTTATACTCTCCCACCACAGGAGCAGACATTCTCGGAAATTCCGCTGTCCATAGTCGGTTATCAGATTAAATCACAATGTATACCTCCTCTTCCTCCTTCTCCTCCTCCTATGCTCCTATTTTCCTTACAACGGCGAGAATAACTGGCAACGATCATTATCGGGTTTTCCGAGTCATCTAAGGATCGGCATCTCCACTTTCTGAAGAATCCTGACGAATTGTGCGCCATTGCTTTATTAAATTCATAACCTAAATTGCCTGTCAGTTAGAATCCCCAGACTTGCCCCGGTCCGGTATATGAATAATATCACTCGATTCCACGGAAATAGTATGCAATTGTGTTACAGACGCTTCCAATATGCCACCTCACACCCAACAGAAGAACACCCAGATGTCCCAGAACATTTATCTCACGAATGCCGATCACCGCCGATCCCCAAACTAGTGTCTTGGGCCGTTTCGCGGTTGTTCCATCGGTACTTGCGTCATATTCGCTTCTTCAACGGGGTAGCGAGTAAATTAATGTCCTCAGCCTGAAGCAGTCCGCCTGCTCTTGTCCTAGCCAGCCGGCTTTCGGGACAAACTAGGCCGACGGTTCCACTGCCATGATAGGTTTCTAGAAAAAGTCCTCCTATATGCAAAACAGATTAGAGGTAGTCGGCATAATTCTTATGGCTCCGTCATTGCTCACTAGTGGGTCGTGGCTCTTGAAACAATAGTGTTGCCTATCCATCCCAATATTTACTCGGTCTTTTGATCAGATCCTGGATAACCCGCGAATACACGGCATATCTAGTAGGCTGTAATCGTTTGCAATTCGGCTAGGGCCGATTCTCCCTCAGATACTTTCTCCGAAATGCGACGATCGATATATAAGCGGAAGAAGGAAGGTTAACGCATTCCCCGCATTCCCACATTTCATGCAAGCGACTTGCCAAAACCATGATAGGCCTATTATATAAGCGGAAGTCAAGAGGAGAACTTATTCTGATTAGCCAGGCACTATTACTTTCATCTTACCTTTCGTGTTGGTTGTCGAGAAACCTGGTGGGTCAGTGTTGGGAACTATTGATGTTGAGCCCTAAAGAAAGACAGCACCTCCCCACTCCGGTAGAAGAGAACGGACAGCAAGTGCCAGACGTTAGGTGGTCTTTCCGTTTAAGGAGAAGTGTTCATTTAACCTAGTTTAATTAAATCATATCAATCAATGATCTCAGCGGATTCTGCCGGTCCAGCCGAGCCCCGGGATTCTTGACTTCGGACTTTCCGAGACAAATGGCGATGTCGCCGTGGACTAACCCTCAACGATCTCCATAGAATTGTTAGGAGTCAGATACATGTGAGGGTATATACACTTGATATGTATGCAATATGGAAATTCAATTTCTCGTGTAGTATTGTAAGCCACTCATACTCCGTCCTCCACAACTGACCGGCACTGGAACCATGGTTCTCCAGATATTAGACAGATCACGACCCATCCACCAAGGATACGACAGGCATATTGGTCCTAAAACTACTAGTAGTACTAGTTATGAGGTTCCGAGGGTAGCAGCAGATGCGTTGATCTTAAACCCGGCAACCACGATGCTGGGAGCCCCTTCCCTCCTCGCAGACGAGTTCACGCGGGGCCTTACGTAGTAGCCCTATGAGCTTCATGACGAAATTGGGCTTAGTGACCCAGCAGGTCGGAAAGAAGCTGCAGGGATTAGGATCCGAGCTGGTGGTTCAAAGGTACAGAACCACAATATGGTTCCAGTAGCATATTCTGTCTGCCAGGGTATCATCGGACAAAGCGTAGGAGTTCAGTCGTATCATACATACAGAAGGACTCTTAATCGAGGACATTCCTGACTTAATTGATAGACTTGTGTGAGCTATGACTTGTGCAAAGGGTGAAAAGCTCGTCTGTACTGCTATCACGTATACTATATATAACATATACCAGCGCACCACAGATCGTCCTCTACCGTGTAGATCCCCTATAGAACTGGGCAGCGTAATACGTAGAATCCCCGTGAAAGAGTCAAACATTTATTGTGTCTGGGGACTTAGATCATCATGACCATATCGCATCTTAGGTAGCCAGTAGCTACCCTGGGTTGTCGTTGATCAGAAAGCCTACTCTTCACCATACGATACCGTCTTTGTATCCGTGTGCTTCTAAGTACTGTACACAGTACGTCTATCGAAGACCTCATTGCATCACAAAAGCCCATCACCAATGGACTTCGCTTCTCTCTGTGAAGATCACATGGAAGAAAGCCATCAAGAAGTTGGATAATACTGACGAAATACACGCCGAAACTGCTCAATCTGAAGTCATCTTCCTTCCTTCCTTTTCCAGTAGCTTCCTTCCTTCTTCCAATTCCCCCCTCGACACAGTCTCCCAGCCTGGCTCTTCCTCTTCTTCCTTCACAAACACTACACAGCACGCGTCCATCGATGCAGCAAGCAACTTTAACCAATCTACTGGGTTGGTTATCTTCTTCGTTTCGTTCAGTTGACTAACGCAAATCTCAGGATAACCTAGGCTTTGCCGAACAAGCGACACTTGACGTAACAGCACCTTGGGCAGAGGTAGCCGACAACACAACAAGCAGCAAGCTCAGTGTGCACAACAACATCAATATCATCGATGGCAACCCGGTCTTGGGCGGGTGGATTGTACGGGCCTCGGTTTTGACTGTTTTAACCATCTCGACTATCTCGGCTATTCACCTGGCCTATGGTTGGGTGGATGGGACGGGCCTGGGAATCGACTACATCGACTAAACAAACTACATCACTATCTCGACTGTCGATTGCCAATTACAACTTGGCCTTGGATGGGTGGCAGGGATGGGCTAGGGACAACTACGATGGCTTTAAACTACCAGGTATGTACTATTCATATCAACTCGGGCCTCGGCTGGGCAGGTTGGGAAGGGCCTGGGCTATGCTACTAACATAGTTCCCAACTACAACAACAACTTCCGGCCTTGGATAGGTGGTAGGGACGGGCCTGGGAATCAACTTGTGGATGACCAATAATCTCGACCATCAGCCTGGCCTTGGAGGGTGGTAGGGATGGGCCAGGGACACAATCAGGTAAGTATCTCCCTAAACAACCCAGGCTTCGGATGGGTGGTTGGGATGGGCCTGGGTTACTAACATAGCTCTCTATTACATCGGCTAACCCAGCCTATGGAAGGGAGGCTGGGACGGGCTTGGGAAACAATCAGGTAAGTGTGCCCCAAATAATCCAGGCCTCGGATGGGTGGTCGGGATGGGCCTGGGTTATACTACTAACATAGCTCTCCATTATATCGACTATCCCAGCCCATGGAAGGGTGGTTGGGTCGGGCCTGGGATACGACAGACACTTATTCGAATTGACGACCAATCGATACTTTGGGTGCTTCCAACAGACGGTCACATCATCAGCTTATGAAGCACCTAAGCCAGAGGCTGGAGACTGTGTTAACTGTAAGACACAACAACATGAACATACGGTTTGCATACATTCTTCACTAACACATGCTAGTCTCTCCTGATAACAAACATATCAAATACTTCGACGACCGATCCGGCCTATGGATGGGTGGTTGGGACGGGCCTGGGTCAACGACGTCACTTCAAACAAATATCAGGTAAGTATCAACTTTCCAAACAACCCCAGGCCTCGGCTGGGTAGGATGGGAAGGGCCTGGGCTATTATCTACTAACTTCAAGCAATCAAGCCAACAAAACCTGGCTCGGATGGGTGGTAGGGATGGGTCAGGGACAATACCAGGTACGTATATCACCATACCCCAGGCCTCGGCTGGGCAGGATGGGAAGGGCCTGGGATATGCTACTAACCAAGCTTCCAACTACAACAATTTTCGGCCTTGGTTTGGCGGTTGGGATGGGCCAGGGAACTGACAATTTACTAACTCGATACATCGACCTTGCCTTGGTTGAGTGGATGTGATGTGCCAAGGTCAACAACGTCAATTCAAACAATTATGATCTAAGTATATCCCCAAATAACCTAGGCCTCGGCTGGGTAGGTTGGGAAGGGCCTGGGCTATCCTACTAACCTTACATATTAACTTCAGTCCTGGTTCGGTGGGTGGTAGGGATGGGCCAGGGACAACTTAGGTACGTATCAACTTCCCAAATATCCCCAGGCCTCGGCTGGGCAGGATGGGAAGGGCCTGGGATATACTACTAACCAAGCTTCCAACTACAACAACAATAACAATAACAATTTTAACAAACAGGTATGTCCCATATAAACCCAGGCTTCGGATGGGAGGTTGGGAAGGGCCTGGGCTATTCCTACTAATCTAGCTACCAACTACAACAACTCCCGGCCTTGGATGGGTGGTAGGGACGGGCCTGGGATATATACGATTCAATCTTCTTGTTCTTGGTAAGTGGTCTCCTGGTTTATATGTCTGCCGCAGGTGCACCACTGACGATGGATTTTCTTGGGATCAAATCAACGATCACTACGCTGCAGGACACTACTGGGTTATGGTGCTATACTCTTTTCAACATAAATCGGCATGTCTCATACACCCAAGGCAGCGGTCGTTAAACGAATGACTGGCGGTCAGAATTCTTGAACTATCTGCAATCTCCGGCATCACGCCATTCAAGCTCGTAGTTACAAACGATTAAAAGAATATAAAAGAGAAAAGACAGGTAAGGGCCTATCTTTCAAGAAGTCGGGTGACTACGCTAACATAGGCACCATTAAATGGCTATCATAATGTTGTAAAACATTCTGTTGGAGAAGGGAGCCGGCATCAACTTCCAGGCTAGATTCTATGGCGATGCCCTGCAGGCTGCCCACGAATAGCATCTGTTCTCAGTGGGTGAAGATAGCGTGCTGAAGCTGATAGCATGCTGCTGCAGTTTGCTTCATACACCGCCACTTCCTTTACCTCACTTATCCCTCGTTTCTGGCCCCCATTGCCTTTCGACCGAACAGATGCAAGGGGTGCTCGGCGGTGATGGATTATTGTGCCCTAACTTGGGGTCCTAATGATACGGAGAAGATAAAAAGAAGTCCCTCGCCATCCCAGTGCGCAAATGCATACTCAAATTGCAATCATGTCGTACCGAAGCCTACCGCATCTTCTCGAAGCTATTGCTTCGCGGGAACCTTCACGCTACATTATCACATATCATCTTGGAAACACACATACGCCAGTGGTATATTCATACTCCGACCTCTTGCGTTTAGCAAAAAAGGCCGCCGGAGCTCTTCGTTCAATATACCATGTCATCCCTGGATCGGTTGTTCTTCTACACTTTAACAACCATTGGGATTCAATTCTGTGGTTCTGGGCTACTCTCATAGCAGGCTGTCTTCCAGCTATGTCGACTCCGTTCTCCAATAACCCTGAGACACGACTACGCCATTTAGAGCATCTGTCGGCCACTCTAAAGAGCCCGAAATGCTTGACCACGGCTTCTCTGGTCGCAGAATTTGCTGGCCAAGAATGTATTACACCGATCTGCGTGCAATCGCATGATTACGAAGACTCGGTACCTTTACCGGCCGAGGAGCCCAATGGCGACGACATTGCAGCACTGATGTTTACGTCTGGAAGCTCAGGCCACTGCAAGGTTGTGCCGTTGACCCACGAGCAGATATTGGCCTCAGTCTCGGGAAAGACAAGGACCTTTCCGCTGCCAGAGAACACTGCGCAGCTGAATTGGATCGGCATGGATCATGTCGCCTCTCTGGTAGAGGTTCATCTCTTTGGTATCTACAATCATAGCGACCAGGTCCATGTCCCAGCAGCCGAAGTCTTGTCTCACGTTACTCTGTTCCTCGACTTGATTCATCGCCACCATGTCTCTAAGACTTTTGCGCCTAACTTCTTCCTCGCGAAACTGTGCGCCGCACTCAGCGCGGATGATGCCTTAGGCGCCAAGTATACTGGGAACCTTAGCAGCCTGCGGTATATCGCCTCCGGTGGTGAGGGGAACGTTACCCAGACCTGCCATCGCCTGGCCCAGATACTGGAGCAGTATGGAGTTGTCTTGGACGTAATTGTGCCGGGATTCGGCATGACGGAGACCTGTGCAGGCGCCATCTATAATACCTCCTTTCCGCAATATGATGTCGACCACGGACGTCCTTTCGCTTCCGTGGGCACCTGCATTCCAGGGATCCAAATGCGAATCACCGGAAGTAATGGAGAAAGCAATAGTCTTCCTGCAGGCACAATAGGCAATCTCGAGATCTGCGGCCCGGTGGTCTTCAAAGGCTATTTCAACAATCCCGCTGCGACCAAGTCCTCATTCACCAGCGACGGTTGGTTCAAAACCGGCGATCGAGGCTTCATTGACGACAATGGAATGCTGGTACTCGTTGGACGTGAAAAGGATAGCATCATTATAAATGGGGTCAACTACAGTCCGTACGATATCGAGTCCGCCGTCAACGAAGCAAAGATCCCCGGCCTTGTGTCTGGGTTCACTTGTTGTTTCTCCATCTTCCTGCCCAGCGCAGACACAGAGGAGGTCATCATTATCTACCTCCCAAACTACACACCAGAGGACACAATCACGCGCTCTGAAACCGCGGCCGCGATCAGGAAAGTAGCCATGATGACCGTCGGCGCGCGTGCCACGGTTCTCCCGCTCGACCGGGCAATGCTCGATAGATCGACTTTGGGGAAGCTCTCCCGCGGCAAGATCAAGGCTGCGTACGAGCGAGGCGACTACAAGACTTACCAGGAGGTGAACGAGGAGATGATGACTCTACACCACAAAGCATCACGTCATCAGCCACGATCGGATCTTGAGCAAAGCCTACTATCCGTCTTCACCAGCACGATACCCGAGAACCTCACCGAGGACTTTGACGTGTTGACGTCGATATTTGATCTGGGAATCACATCCATCGAGCTCCTCAGGCTGAAAAGAGGGATCGAAGATCACCTAGGTCACGGAGAGATTCCTCTCATCACTCTGATGACCAACCCCACTATCCAGGCACTGTCAGACGCGCTGAAGCAGCAGCGCTCCCAACACCGCAACTGTGACAAGTACGACCCTGTAGTGGCACTGCAGAGGCAAGGCGAAAAGCCGCCCCTCTGGCTCGTCCACCCAGTCGGCGGAGACGTCATGATATTCATGAACCTAGCGAAATTCATCGTCGATCGACCCGTGTATGGACTGCGAGCACGCGGGTTCAACGCCGGCGAGGAGCCATTCCACACGTTCGATGAAATCGTCAGCACATATCATGCGAGCATCAAGGAAAGGCAACCGAATGGCCCGTACGCAATTGCCGGTTACTCCTACGGCGCGAAACTTGCATTCGAGATTGCCAAAGCCCTAGAGCACAACGGAGACGAGGTTCGCTTCCTCGGTGTGTTGGATCTTCCACCTAGTCTGAAGGGCACGCAGATGCGCGCACTCACCTGGACGCAAATGCTGCTCCATCTATGCTTTACGGTTGGGTTGATTCGGAAGGACAGCATCGAGGATATATACTCGAAGCTGGGAGGTGATAGTACCTCTCCCAGTCATGCGATAGAAACGGTCATGGGTGAGGCTGATGCAACGCGGTTGATAGAACTAGGGTTGACAGCGACCAGTTTGGAGAGATGGGTTACTTTAACACACGCTCTACAGAGTTGTATTGTCGATCATGAGACGAGTGGCTCTGTTGCAGACATTGACGCGTTTTACTGTAATTCAATCGCTACGGTGGCGATATCGAACAAGGCATGGGCACAGGACTACATCGAGAAGTGGGCTGAGCATACGCGGTCACCACCGAGGTTTCATCACGTTGGCGGGACGCATTACACCATGCTGGATGCAGAACACATCTTTTCATTCCAGAAGAGATTGCGGGGGGCGTTGAATGATCGGGGGATCTAACCCGGGGTTTGGGGGTTGGATGTCATGGTAGATATAGAGAGAAAGCGAGAGAGAAGGATGGTTGCACTCTAAGATGATATCGATTGCCTTAGGGCTATTCAGGTCTGCAGCAAGCAATGGGCTAAAATTTGTTGGTAATCTCGAGATATTGTTGAGCGTTGTTTCTTCTATATTTTAAGCTGTAAATAGCATAATGATATTTAGATATTAGTTTAAGTAGGACTAGACAGCGATTAACTATATTATTCATATGTGAGTTACTAATATCGCAGTGAAATGACAATCGTAGTACTAGCACTAAAAGTAGTCCATCAAAGATATTGAATTAAAACAGGATCATAACTAACGTATGAAAGGTAAGACTCTTCATGCCCTAACCAGGCAAGACACCATATACACTCTGAACCACCAACACAGATTTAGATCTAGAATCCAACAGAAACCTCAAACCCACCCTCAATCTCCTGCACATCGAACTGAACCTGTCCCACACAGTCACCATACTCATACGGCTTTCCCACGGTAGCCTGAACACCAGACTCGGTGGAGGTAGGGTTCAAGAAAGTAGCATTAGTAAACGGCAACGAGCCACAGGAATGTTCAGGCATGGCATTCCAAGGATAATACTCGACGAACCCAACCTGGGACTCCTTAATGCCTCCCGTTCCAGAGGGAAGTGTGTACTCTCCGATATGCGTCTCGTTGTTACTGACAGTGTCCACGAGTGTTCCGGTCCAGGTTGTTCCTTCGGTGTTTTTGATAACGAGGTTATACATGGGAGCGTAGGGTGCTGGGATCTCGACGGCACAGCTCACGCCAGCACCGCCGTCGGCGCCATCGCTGCAGTTTTCGTCTTTGGTGGTGCTGCCGGGGATGAAGCTCGAGAAGACGGCGTGGACGATGCTTGCGCCGTTGGCGTCGGGCCGAGGCTGGAGGCCTGTGTAGCCGACGTCGGAAACGCCGTTAAAGCTAAATTGCTGTGCGAAGTAGTAGCCTTCTTCGCGCGGGGCGTTGGCGATGGACATGGGGAAGGTGATGTCCTTCAGGCCGGTGGAGGGGATGTTGGAGGCGCTCCAATCGAGACCGACAAGGGCTTCAGTCACGGGGAGAAGAGGGATGATAGCTGTCAGGGCGGAGATAGACTTCATGCTGACGGTATTGACGGTGGAATATTAGGTTGAATACTATTGATCAATAGGGCAATGCGTTAGCACAGTTCCTTCACGCTTTCCGATCACCACCATCCAGGAATAACAGGAGACACACAGTTACAATGAATGTACAATCGGCCAGCGATCAGAGAAAGTCAAAAGCAAAACGAAATAGCGTCAAGGAGTGCGATGTGAATGCTCAGTCAGCTCTGCTAACATTCTTCTTCAACTACAGGCCCGTCCAACAAACCCTATTTATACTCCAAATCCCCACCGTTACAATCGCCAAATTCATCCAAGATACCGTACCATCGCCTACACTACCCCAACAAGTTACGATTGATAATCCCGACCAAATGCCATTGCAACCCTGTTCCTGTCGGTAATCAAGGTGAAACAAGCAATCGCCTCGGGTTCTAGATTAGCGTCGCTATGATTTGGCAGACGTGCCGATCAACTCGGCTACGATGCCAGGGGCCGCTGCGAACTCCACTGCGAGAACTTTATTAATGTTACATCGAACTGGTTCTCACGGCCTCCATCGACGCCAGTGTTTTAAGGGTCTTCGCTTAGATCTTACTGTGAAACCGGTGCGCGGCTTGCGGAGTTGGCCCTTGAAATGTCGCCTATGGGCAGAAGGATAGGTTCGTTCTACGAGTCATTGATTTCGAGTTCAATTAATTATCATATAAATTATCCGACAAAAGAGCTGTTTTCATGTTTCTTCAATCAATATATTCTGCGCCACAGTTGACTGATGCTGTCTGCTTCCAACCATGCCAATGTGAAACAATTATCTACAACTCCCGACACATAGTGTACCAAACAACCAACATCAGAAGAATCCCGAGGTATAAAAAAACCAAAACAAGATCCAGCTAAGCAGCCCCTTGGCAGCGAACTGCTCCGCCACGAACCGGATCTGTTCTGCCCTCGCGGCGAGGTCCACGTTGTTCCCAGACGCCGATGTGAAAAATTGCAGTTCCGACCTCTCCTTCTCACTCAAGCTCTCCCACAGTCCAACCGTCTTTGCTTCGGAGAATCTATACGAAGCCGCGTATATGACATACACCCGAGCAATCGGGTGCAACAAGCTCGACCGCCAATCCACGTTCAACCACTGCTTCCGGAGCGGCCAAGGAAGTTTCCGCAGTGCCATAGCCTGCGCCCAGAAAGCTTGGAATGTGTAGCGCGCTCTTGTGCCACCGACAGCATGAACAGGGCCTGTTGTTCCCTTCGCAAGGTGAACCAGCAGCCTATCCACGACAACGTCAACGGGAACCTCGTCGATCGTTGACTCTGTTTCCGGGTCGTTTGCGCGGCTGGCCAAACGCGCGACTAAGGTGGGAGTCAGAATAAAACACGCCGCTAGCATAGTCGTTGGCGTGGATTTCGGTACGCTGAACCCCTGGTATGGGAAGCTCTGGGCGGGCGCGATCACCGACGGCCGGAGAATGAGAAGCTGGTCTGCTCTGCCGGCGGCGCTGAATTTGTCGAGAATGAGTCGCTCCGTGAGATGTTTGGCGTAGCCGTACGGCCACGGGAAATTATGCGCGGTGTATTCCGGCGAGTCGCCTTCTCGTTGCACCTGCTTCCATTCGTCCCGTACATCGGATATCCAGCCGCGACCCAGAGGGTAGATTGTCTCCTCCACGTAGGGGTCGGTGTCATCCGACTCCTGGTAAAGGAAGGCGTTTACGTACGCCGTGGAAACATATACGAAGCGATCGAGGCGTTGGCACTGGAAGGCAAACTGGGCGACGTTGTCGCTCCCGTGGATGACTGGTTTTGCTAACTTCTTAAGGGTGGTCATGAGCTTGATTGAGGATGCCGCATGGATAACGATATTGACGCGTTCGTATAATGCCTGAAGATGATCTACATCGATGCCGAGGTTAGGTTCGAGGATATCGCCGGTGATAACGGTGACAAGCTCGGGATCGTAGAGGCACTCGATATACTTGGGGGGCAGGTATTGACGCCACACTTCTTCCAGGCGCCTAATTTATGTCAGCTTGGGCCCATTGCTTATCTGTTTGAAATTATACATACGGCAGACCGCCCCTGCAGAGCAAGTATAGATGAGCCACAGGCGCTTGTGAGATTATGCGGTACGCCAGGGCCGTCCCCAGAAAGCCCGAGGCACCTGTGACGAACAAAACCTTTCCTGAGTAGTAATCCCACATGATGGTAGCATGTACGAAGCATGTTAACCAGCTGACAGAGGAATATAGAGTATTTATATGTTGGTTGTGATGCGCTCAAGGCGTTGTGGGGTCAGCATGCATGTCATGCAAGGGACGCCATCAATTGTTGTCCGCCCATTTGTTATTTGTCACCGTCTCCTCTGTGGGCCAATATTTGGCTTTTGTGGCATTCAAAAGACAGGTTTTGATCTTGGCAGCGAATATCTCCGGCCATCCAGCGAACAGTTCCTGTACTTGAACCCCGGTACCGTCGCCACGATAACAAGGCGAGCTGAACTTAGTAGGATTAGGATTACTTGCTCTGGCCTTTCCTGTTATACTCGCCTATGTTTCTAGGTAGCAAACTCGCACATCCCGCAAGATCTGGACAGTAACGCTGTATGAAGATGAATCCACGCCCATCTCATAGAACATTGACCTACCAAACCAACGACGTTTCAGTATAAGCAATAAGGTGGCGTCAATTGGCCTGTGCCATGGGAAGCTAAAAATATAACAGAATGCGACTATAGGGTGATCTTGAAACAACGAACTCGTCCAAAGTCACCCAATGTTACTACCACTTGCCCTAACTCACGCAGACTGGACATGCCGATGGAAGAAATCGACATAGTCAAACAGACTCCGCTTATACGTCCGCGTAAACTTCCCATCCGTCCGATTAACAGTCTGCAACCCATACTGCTCCCCATAGCTCCCAAACTCATTGTTGTCAGCTATACTCCACGCCAACGCTCCTATAACATTCACATTATCCTCATGGATAGCCTTCAATGTCTCCGTAAGGAAATCCTGGTAGTACAGCGTCCGTTCCAGATCATACCGCTGCGCATCATGAGTTCTGTTCGACTCAAGGAACGGGTTGAACCCGTATTCCGCGATCAGGATCCCCGACGGACGGAACGTATTCCAGATATAGCCCAGTTGCTGGCGGACGTACTGCGGCGCAAGGTACGCGTAGGCGTTCGACGCCTGTCCCATGAGCCACCCGTTGGCTTGGACGTTACTCAGTGTGACGCAGGTGGGCCAGAGGGGGTCGGAGGAGTTCGAAGCGCAGGCGTCCGTGCCTTGTGGCAGGGGAGATGCGTACTGCGCTGTGTAGGGGTCGAAGGACCAGAAGTCGATCTTGCCATGGATATGCTTGATTTGGTCGTCTGTGAGCGGCTCCATCATATCTGCTGTGTTTATGGCTGCATCTGGGTACTGTTTTCCTAAGAATAGTGGGTTCGACATTATCCCCAACAGGATGTCTTGGTATCGGGAAGCTGCGGCAATGTGCGAGGAGTTTTGTGTGTCCAGGGGCATGGCTAGGTTATTGGCGAATTTCATCGTGATTTTGCCTTTTCCGCCCAGTGTGTTCTTGTACCAGTCGTAGACGTCTGCATGGGCGATGAGTGCATTTGTCAGGTCTTGGTACTTCTGGAATAATGTGCCCACGCCGATGTTTGGCTCATTGAACGTCACCCAGTACGGGACTCGGTCTGCGTATCTGGTCATGACTATCTTGGCGTAGTAGAGGAAATGCTCGGGCAGGGAGTCCAGGTCTGCCTGGACGGACGTAGGCGCGTCGACGTGGTTCAAAGTAACGATCGGCGTCACACCGTACTTCAGACAGGTGTTGATGAGATCATCGTAGTGGTCTAAGCCTTCGGTATTGACGGGTGAACCAGCCACACCGAAGGGCACGATCCGCGGCCAAGACAGCGAGAATGAGTAGTATGGTATTCCGGCAGCTGCTAGTCTAGCGATGTCTTGCTCGTACATGAAGTAGTGCATGTTCGCTACGTTGGCGTCGCTCCTATCAGCGGTTTCCGGGGACAACGCATTGCCCATACTATCTAGGACACTGGGGCCACGACCTTCCAGTTGAAGACCGCCCTCTATCTGCCAAGAACTGCTGGAGACACCCCAAATAAAATCTGCTGGTAGTTTCAAGCCCGTATCCGAAGGCGCATTGTACAGCGCAGGGGGTAGCACCAGCTCAGCTTTCGCAACCGGGGTGGCAGACACTGTGGTGGTGAATGGCGGGGAGCTCACGAACGAATAGTTCTGCCAGAGATTGACGTACGCACTTTGACCATACTGGCTATCCGACGTGATCGTTGCGGAAGGGTCGTATGAGTACGTAGTATAGGTAAGGTCGCTAGGCAGCAGAGTAGATACCTTGCTGAATGGTGGCGCGATTGACGTTGGAAATGATACAGACGTCGATATCGGCGTGGCATAGGCATCTGAGGTTAGTTGGGTGTATGTGAACGAAGAGTAGGTCAGTTGGGAAGAGGCAAAGATGTGAGGACTAGCAAAGCCTGTGCTGACCCAATCTAGGGCGACAAATCCCGCCACCAGCCAGTTCCGAGATATAGCCATAATGCTAAGCGTGTGAGCTTTTCCACCGTGGAGTGCTGATTCATCGCTCCGGCACCACACAGCTTATATATCTGCCGATCGCTGAGGGAATTTCGGACTAGACGTATGACAGTATCGGATAATCCGGTATTCCTCCACACTCGGATTGCGGGGTGACAATCTAGGGCTCAAACTCCCGGGGTCACTTTCCGTGTAGTCTCGTTTTCCAATCCATCTCACGGTTATACCGGGATCTTGTATGTCTGGGAGTCAGGGAAGGGAAACATTCTAAAAAGAACAGGCCGTTGCGCCGTGAATGTTCCATACAGGAGGCACAAGCAGGTTTGTAAACACCACTGTTATCTCTTTCCTCCGTAGTGCTCTGTATACTAAGGGCATTTCGTAACGGTTCAACAGCTGTTGGGCATTGAACAGGTTTTCGTTCCATATGGCCCCACCCATGCTGCAGCGCTGAGGTACGACTCAACGGGCAAGAAATGAAGTCACTCCCGTCCTTTCGGTTGAGGTTGAACCGAGAACGAGTACGGGGAGGTTGATCTGCATCAAGAGATTGAGTCAAGGAAGTATGCGGGGTGGACAAATGTGGAGGAGATCCGCACGGTGCATCCACCAGTTCGATAGAGAAGAAGCTCAATGGTCGAAAGCGAGCCCTAATTGACAGGAAGGTCGTATTTGCCGAAGTAACGCCGGCGAAATGCGGGGGAGACACGGCATCCCACAATCTCCTACCACCACCAGTCGTCGTTGCAAGATCAAGGAACAAACCATGTCATACTACCTTTCCATGGTAATAAGCGGCGAAGGCAAAGACCCCAAGCATCGATCTCACTGGGCATTCGCAATCCACCAGCCGGCACAAATCATCGGCGATCTTCTGCACGTCCGACCCATTGATTTAAGGCGGTTGTGGTACGAATTCGAACATCGCTCGGACTCGGAACTCATTCTGGTGGATGCGATAGGATTGGCGAAGATTGCAGAGCTGGATGGCCCACAGCGCCTGCAAGCGATCAGTGTGATCCGAGATGAGACGGCCCCAAAGGATGGCGTGAGAAGATGCCAGGATTGGGTCTTTAGTGCTTTGATCGCGCTGGAGGTGGAGGAACTTGTTCCGGCTGGGACGTCCGAGTTGTGGAAAGGGCTGATGGGGAGAACGGCGACGGAGGTAGAGGAGGCTGTTGGACCGAAATGGACGAGTTTCCGTGGATCTCATAGCTCGCTGAGGTAGTTTTCTGAAAGGTATGTTCTTATATCCATTGATGCACTTTGTGAGATAGCGCAATCAAGTGCTCATGTCGTATAGGCGTCAAGGAGTATCAAAATGATAGTGATGGAGCTAAAGCATTATGCCATACGTTTACGTGTACTAAATGGACTCATGCGCTACGACCTGAGGAAAGGCTTCGTCATCACAGCTCTTTACTCCACTGCCTCCCACTCCACAGTTTCTCAGTTGTCCACAACCAGTAATCTCGTCCCTTCATTAACCATACCAGGAAACTCGGCAATCGATAACCCATAGCCGCCCCGACACCTTTGCTCTTACCAATCGGGACTATTTGGGTCTCGCGGGTGTCTTCCTTGAACAAGCGATCCTCACCCACCGAGCCCTCATCCTCACCAGCGGCAAGGAGTAAGTCGCGCTTCATATTCGCGCAGAGGACCGGAATAGCTTCAACGATGAAGTGAACAGTTGGCCGTGCCCATGATGAAACATCACCGATCGCGTAAACACGGGGTCCGGCTTTATCAACCCGTAGAGTCGAGGGACTAGTGTCAACACGGCCATCAGGTGTCAGGAGAGATCGGTCAATGAAACCAGAATTCGCTCGAGTGCCAGTTGCGGGGATGTACAAGTCAGCTCCAAGAGTTTGCCCATCCTCAAGGGTCACTGTCGTCTTAGCGGTCAAGGCATCCTTGCTGTCGGCACTGGCTGCCACATTTTGGACTCGCGCACTCTTAATGACCGTCACGCCTACTTGAGCAAGGTACTGCTCTGCCAGGCTGGCGAGGCTAGGGCGCAAGTGTGGGAGGATCTGAGGCCCAGAAGTGACGACAGTGATCGGCACCGTAGGGTTTACCAACTTGGAGCGAAACCACCAAGCGCGGCCATTCAAATGCTCCCCAAGCTCACCAGCTGTCTCGACTCCGGCCGGACCGCCACCAGAGATGAGGATACTCTTGGCTGTTGGCAGGGCTTCACGGAACGAAGTCCAATTTGCCCGTAAGTCCTCGACGTCGCGATTCAGACCAAGAAGAGGAGAAGGCGTTGATGCACCAGTCGCGATCACAAGCGCATGGAAATCAATCGTGTCTGTAGTGTCTTTTGCGGCACAATTCACGGTAACATTCCGGCCGGTATGATCTAGTTGTATTACAGTGCCGTGAATGAAGCGAAAGTTGCGAATTCGGTCGCCTTGATACTGCTCGAATACTTTGGAGATATTGACGAAAAGCTTCTCCTGGTCAAAAAGCCCGTCCGAGATCAGCGCACGGGGGCAAGCAGATCTGCACAAGGCGTGCGAGGATGCGCTAATCAAAGTGACCTGATATCCTTCTGGATCTGGTAACTTGGGTACCACGTGTTTTAGAAGGTAGTGGGCCGCAGACACGCCTGCGTAGGAGCCACCGAGAACAACAATGTTCCGACGCTCTGCTGTCACCATGTTTACTGCGGCTTTCGTTCTCAAGTTGCAAGTCAACGATAGTGGGCAAGATTATGAATGTGCGAGTCAGGTCCCAAGGCAAGACTCAGCAGCTGCACAGATACTTTGGAAGCAAAAAAAAAAAAAAAAAAAAAAAAAAATCACATCTTCCCCGGACGGTGACTACCACGCCTTATAATGAAATATTGCGTGTTAGTTGTCATGGATGTGCCTGATGTTGTTCGGGCTTCGGGGCTTCAACCTTCCGAGGGATATAGGCAGCTCAACTGACGCATCGGCCTCGTAAGCACTAGCATGTAAGAGCGTACTTTTGTGTGGAAGCTCGAGACTAACTAGCACTATTACCGACCGTATGTGGCTATCAAAGCCTAGGATCTCGATGAGCTAATATAACCTTTTAGCAGCCAATGTGTTAATCCCGATAATCTAATCAGTATGTGTTCACTTCTATAGTAGTTTATCCTCGCAGGCAACGTCAGCACCCTTGGGTACAGCGGGACAGGAAAAGCCACTATATGAGCAGGATCCGGGCGTCGGGCTCCGCTCTGTACAAAGCCTGTGGCATATATTATTTGACCAATCTATTGAACCATGGGTGAAAGTAAAAGTAGCATATCATCACAGTCGTGCGTCTATGGAGGGAAGAAGGAAACGTCGCCATAGGTGTCCCTCTATTCATTACTCGCTATCACTTGCGCTGTCATGAACAGAACCATTGCCCGCGTCATCTCTTAGACCCTCTGCAAGAACGTATTCGGTCTGCTGGAGAATGGCCTTGATCTCCGGATTGTTGTACACAAGGTCCGCGGGTTTTTGACCATGCTTATTCCTGACACGAGGGTCACAGCCAGCTTCGCACATCATCTTGATCATCTCCAGTGCGAGTTCGGGCTCGCCCTTCTCATTGGCGTAGCGTACAGCAGTGTGGAGGGGGGTATCTTTGTCGAGGCGGGTGAGAGGGTCGCATTCAAAATATTGGATATCGAAGAGAGAGTCCATCGTGTCATCTATCGTAGAGTACGGTTAGAATGAATTCCTTGTTTGCTTGTTTCACGACCAATAGTAGTCGCTGGGGGCTGTCCGTCATCCGTCCGACTTACAGCTGCCATATGAAGCACAGATATGAAGAGCGTGGTTCCCCAATGGGTCTGTAACACCGTTGAGGAACTCGGCCACTTCTTCATTCGAATTCTCTTCCATACCCTCTAGGACTTGTTCAATCAAATGAGGCTGGTCTCGACGACAAGCCTCAACGACCAGTTCACGAGGAGATGCACCCTAATCGATCAATGATAAGCGGCCGACCTGATTTCTATATAGTCAACAAAGAAACGTACTTCGTCCGCCATGATTGCCTGAATTGGAGGTATTCCTAGTAAAGCAAAAGGATCTGTAGCCGCTTCGACTTGCGACTGGAAGAACAGTGAATGTGATAGAGACAGTAGCTAAGAATGGTATGACAATAGTACGGTAAGTCAACCGCGGAGGTAATAGGAAGCGGTGTATGCTAACACGGAGATCCCGGAAAGTAAGATCTGGAAAAGGATGGTCAGCATACGGGAAACAACAATTGGGAGATCTTTTGCAGCGTTCCCCAGCGCTCAAATTCACTAGATAACCATCGGGGGCTACTTACTAGAAGGGCTTTGGCTTTGTTCGTATATCAATTCTCTTGACAGATTTCCCCGCCGCGCTACGGGGTAAATGCATGTCTCCCGCTGCGATAGCCGCTCGGATTATGGATGTGCCGGTCCGCTTACTCGGTTTGCCCCACGTCCCAATTGGTGCGTACCTCAGGCTAGGTATCTTTCTGCAACAGAGCCGCAAACCAAACCACAAGAGGTCTAAAGGCGGTGAGGTTTTTCTCTCCACCAACGACAAGTTCTGTCCGATAAGGGTCTACAATGTGCATGAGCCCTTGCTGCGGAACTATAGCAGTAGTTACAGCTTATTCGAAGTGTCGCGATTGAATCCTACGTAGGAGGGAAGACCCGTTACGTCTTGATTGACTGAAAATAGCTCTCTTCCGATTATTGACATTTGAGTCTCCAGCGATAACTGTTCACAATGCCCTTGACCTGTTAGTTCACTTCTCCCCTCAGACTGCCATGTCCATTACAGCACATAGCTAACCCTGGGGGCTTGTCTTTCTTGCAGTCTGTCCTAATTGCAGTAATGCACTAACGATCTCCCGCGCGGACCCAACTCCAAGACACCCTCTGGGGGTCAATCGATTCGAGTGCCGGACCTGCCCCTATCAATATGTTCTGGAACAAAGTTATTTCGAGAAAACTGAGATGAAGCAGAAAGAAGTGGAGGATGTCTTTGGCGGGAAGGAAGAATTTGCGAATGCCGATAGCATGGCTAGTAAGTGATGTCAGTTCTCGAGAGTGACGCGGTTGAGGCTAACATATGCTTTCTCTTTTTCACCTACAGCCCAGTGCCCCGCCGAGAACTGCAATGGCGACCGTGCATATTTCTTCCAACTGCAGATTCGAAGTGCAGATGAACCTATGACTACATTCTTGAAGGTGGGTGGCTTTCCTAGTTCATGCAAACGACTTGCATATAGCGCGCATACTGACTCGGTGGTCAACAGTGTACCAGCTGTGGTGCCCGATGGAGAGAAAACTGAAGTTTCACTTTCCGGCGTTCAAGAAAGGGAAATTTCCTATTCAATGTTCTTATGGTAAAAGTGATTTAGACTGGTGGGAAACGTTTAAAAGCGGTGTTGTTATGTTTTGGTTACAACTGTAGATGGCGGTTGTGAATGATTTCCAGGAGTATGGTGGTTTACTAGCTTAGCGATACCCCTCAATGGTTACTATGATGACTATCCGACCAACCAACTACTACATGCAGATACGTAGCTATGGCAGATCAACAGACAAAATTTTCTCTTAGCGGCGGCAGGTAATCGCCCGTTTAGGATTGGAGGAACGACCTCATCCATGGTAAGCTTGTGCGTTGTTCCCAAACACGGGACCTGCTCTCGAAAAGAATTTTTTTAATTAAGATTTTTTTATTCTTAGCTCCCTTGCCATATGAAAATTTTTCATTGACAACTTACCAGATTGTCACCGCTCAGGAGGGGCAACAAGTGATCTTACCTAAGGAAACTAGTCAAGAGTCCGAGACAGTAAAGGATTCATCTCAATGAGGGGCACACACAGCAGCGATCATGTGTGAAAAACAAGAGGGAAAAATTGAAATAGAATAGGATGAAAATTTTTTCTAGGTTATTAATTGGTCTGTCGACGTTGCCTCTTGCCTCCTAAGAGCATATGCATCGTGAGAAAAAAAAAAAAAAAAAAAAATAGATTCCTTCCCACTGTGGATCAGACGGGCGCCACTCGGCCGGGCCACAGCTGCTTGGATGTTGACCGGGAGAGGACCAATTGATGCCTCAGACGACCGCGGGGTTCAGATGCAAACATGTACAACACGCAGCAAACGAAGCAGCCCACCACTGCGTTGATGCCCAGTGTGTCTGTCCAAAATCCACAGTACACTCAAAGGCAAGAAAAAATTTTTATCGTCGAGGCAGGATAGTGACCTGTGGTGGGGTCATTGTCGGGGCTCCGAGCGAAAGGGAACCAAGGAAACGCAAGATCAACGAGGTTGGTGTACCCAAAAGGCCGCAGCAACAAGAGTCAACGCCCAAAAGTCAGCAGTCTGGAAGAGACTCCGCCGTGCAGATTCTGCGTCGGTCCCGCACATGCGTGGTGGGGCATTACCCCTCCATGTCCAATGATAAGGGCGGCGGTCGAGGGCTTAAGCCCGCCCACTAATTCGCCTTCTCGCTTGCCCCTCCATATAAGGATTCCCCCTCCTTCCCCTCCCACAACTTTTTCTCTCTTTCTCTCTTCGTCCGCATCAGTACGTATATCTCTCGCCCCTACCTCCTTTCCTTTCCTTCATCCTTTCATTCCTCTGTTTCCTTACTGACATCTGTTTTGCTCAGTACCTCTACGCGATCAGCCGTAGTATCTGAGCAAGCTTTTTTAAAGAACCTTTCTAGTATCTTACAAAGAACTACAAAGTTCACAAACCTTCACAATGGGGTAAGTCCATCATACTTGCGAGTCCGAGTATCTCTCAGAGCATGACTGACCCGTATCCTCTCGCCACAGTAAGGAAGACAAGCAGCACATCAACATCGTCGTTATCGGCCACGTCGATTCCGGCAAGTCCACCACCACTGGTCACCTGATCTACAAGTGTGGTGGTATCGACCAGCGTACCATCGAGAAGTTCGAGAAGGAAGCCGCTGAGCTCGGTAAGGGTTCTTTCAAGTACGCTTGGGTTCTTGACAAACTCAAGTCCGAGCGTGAGCGTGGTATCACCATCGATATTGCCCTCTGGAAGTTCCAGACCTCCAAGTATGAGGTCACCGTCATTGGTAAGCATCGAGTTGCAACCAGCCTTGTTCATGCCGCAGCCATCTAACAAAAGCTCAATAGATGCCCCCGGTCACCGTGATTTCATCAAGAACATGATCACTGGTACCTCCCAGGCTGATTGCGCTATCCTCATCATTGCCTCCGGCCCTGGTGAATTCGAGGCTGGTATCTCCAAGGATGGCCAGACCCGTGAGCACGCTCTGCTCGCTTTCACCCTCGGTGTCCGTCAGCTCATTGTTGCCCTCAACAAGATGGACACCAACGGCTGGTCCCAGGACCGTTACAACGAAATCGTTAAGGAGACCTCCAACTTCATCAAGAAGGTCGGCTACAACCCCAAGGGTGTTCCTTTCGTCCCCATCTCCGGTTTCAACGGTGACAACATGATCGAGGTCTCCACCAACTGCCCCTGGTACAAGGGTTGGGAGAAGGAGACCAAGGCTGGCAAGTCCACCGGTAAGACCCTGCTCGAGGCCATCGATGCCATTGAGCCCCCGGTCCGTCCCACCGACAAGCCCCTCCGTCTTCCCCTCCAGGATGTCTACAAGATCTCTGGTATCGGTACTGTGCCCGTCGGTCGTGTCGAGACTGGTGTCATCAAGCCCGGTATGGTCGTTACTTTCGCTCCTGCCAACGTGACCACTGAAGTCAAGTCCGTTGAAATGCACCACCAGCAGCTCCAGGCCGGTAACCCCGGTGACAACGTTGGTTTCAACGTCAAGAACGTCTCCGTCAAGGAAGTCCGCCGTGGTAACGTTGCCGGTGACTCCAAGAACGACCCCCCCATGGGCTGCGCTTCCTTCAACGCCCAGGTCATCGTCCTCAACCACCCCGGTCAGGTCGGCGCTGGTTACGCTCCCGTCCTCGACTGCCACACCGCTCACATTGCTTGCAAGTTCTCTGAGCTCCTTGAGAAGATTGACCGCCGTACCGGTAAGGCTGTTGAGAGCAACCCCAAGTTCATCAAGTCTGGTGATGCTGCCATCGTCAAGATGGTTCCCTCCAAGCCTATGTGTGTTGAGTCCTTCACCGACTTCCCTCCTCTCGGTCGTTTCGCTGTCCGTGACATGAGACAGACCGTCGCTGTCGGTGTCATCAAGAGCGTCGAGAAGTCTGCTGGCGCCGCTGGTAAGGTTACCAAGGCCGCCCAGAAGGCCGGCAAGAAATAAGCTGGTTAATATGTGCGGGGATGCAATTATGAACCTTTTATGAGCACAAAAATATGGAATTCTCATGAATTTAGACTTGAGTTATGTAGTTGATCCTACAGACTTGAATCATGACTTTTTTCGTTAAATCTGTTTTCTGTAGACCGTAAGTTGTTTTCTGTGAGTTGTCACATGGATCTCTAGGCCTAATCACATTCAACAATGCCCTACCAGCGTAGACTGTGACTGTTCCTTAGTCTGTGGTGTGCGCAGGTGTAACCCCTCCTTGTTGAAGCTGTGACTAGTTCTTGATAAGACATGCTTGTTGGAGTCCTCATAGCGATGTTCATCCCCTGCTGGCTAGTATCCATCGATCAATGTCCTTTCTTGCACCATCAACAACCTGTACATGTATTATCATCAAGCCCTGCATGGTTGGCATCACACCCTTGAGTGTATGGGAAGTACCAATGTTCTTGGATATTTTATACTCTTAGAACTCTGTTCATATCAGAGAACCCCTGATGGGTCTGTTCCGTCGCGAAATATATTCCCTGGTGGCACAGTGAAATTGAGATTCTACGAAATATATATTCAAACTTTCCACTATTGAGTAGCTTAAGTATACGCCAAATAGCTTCCACAAAACAGTACACGCTCGTCGTGGATTAGAGAGGCGTTTTGCGTTCAATATATTCCTTATACTAGTGACAATGAGTATATGAGCGTCACCATTGTCAGCCACAACGCGATGTCTTTATCCATGATACTCGTTGCATATCAAGGGCGAATAAATTCATAGGCTCTCCTTTATGGTATAGTGTATACTAGTCTACCCTTTAATTTTCATAGGACTTACACGTAGAAGCTTACCCAACTCATCCATTGAAGTCATGTGGCAAGTGAAAGTCTATTCATTGTTCGAGCTGACAGCAAATGCAAGCAAATGCCAGTGGTTCCTCGCAATCTAACTTTCCTTCCGCACGAACTACAACTCCTAACCCAATAGGGACCCCGGAGAATTACTTTTCCCTCCGACGATCTTACCTAAGGAGATCGACAAGTATCTGATCGCACTGGCCAATGGCAATCTCGCATGGGCCGCGCCCAACGCTAACACCCAAGCAGCAAAATCAAAACAAACAAAGTGGAGTTGTTCTACTAGTTGTATCTATGGAGGAAAATCAATGTACACTGACTTAGTGACCTCAACTGTAGGACTTGACAAACAACCTTGATCATAGCTGTCAAGTACACAGAAGTAACTACTTAATAAGAGTGATCAGTTCAGCCATTCCTCTTTATTTGACGTATATCCAATAAAGTGGCCCGGAAAAAGAACAGCGATGTCTCAGCCAAACATGTCCGGGCGGGTAACAGATTCAGGGTGGAACTGAATCGCGTCTAGGCTCATTCCGCGGGAATGTTGGAATGCCAGAGGGATAAGTAGATGAGCTGAGATGAAGCATGAAGCATGAGACTCATAGCTAAGCAACAAGATCTTTTCGATAACCACTGTAAGCGCAACTGTGTTGTAAGTAACGCAATGTACAGTACATACGAGCCCCATGCTCGTACTCTAGTTGCTATGATTTATAAACAACAACCAAACTCAATCACAATGGCAACAACACCTGTCATTCTCGAATCCTCCATAGATAGTAGAAGAAGAACACGAACATCCCACGTTACACAGCATAACTTCTTCTTCTGAGCGTCCATTCACTTGCCGTTTCTGGGAACGGTTTGCCTGCAAGGTTCAACGGACGGTAACTGGCCGCGCTCATTTAAAACGAACCCCGGGTCAATCATCACACCCTCTCGGCTGTTCCTTTGCCGCTTGTTTTGTTTTCACTTTCCATCCCGCTTTCCCACCTCACTGCCTTTTTACCTGGATTTTAATTTAATCGGTCTCGCTTCGGCTTATTGTGTATTTTCTTTTTTGTTCGTATATACTTTGAAATATTGAGATTAGGTATGGTTCCGGGGAATACCGTTCGTTCGCTCCGATCACTCACATCCAATCTCCTCCAGACCAGCGCTGAGAGCCGGTGCCTCAGCGCCTATTGAATGTCATCTTGAAAACATGCTGTATATATCGCCGTCCACGCGCCAGACACTATCATCACATCTATAGGCCATTGCAAAATCAGCAGGGGAATAAATTCCCCGAGAGCCCGCAGACGACAGACCATCCCAGACAGCCAGTCCGTTTTGCAAACTGACCGAATCACTTCGCCATGGACGGCCCACCCCCTCCTCCTCCCCCTCACGGCGAGAAACCGAACACCACCCACGGCCACGAATACCGGAAAGCGTCGGACCTGCCCGAAGGGAACTACGATATCTTCATCATTCCGCCGCATTCGTCCGGGTCGGGCTTCCTCTATCTCCCGTCGCTGCAATGCCAGCGGAATAGCTTCGTCGCGGGCTCGGTGTGCACCCTGTTCCTTGTCCTTGTGTGGTCTTTTATATCGCCAATTTTCAAGACGTGGTATATGGCTGCTGCCGCGAGTGGCGGCGGCGGCGGCGGCGGCGGCGGCGGAGGGATGGGTATTGGTCTCTTAGGGATCGGAGTTGGCATTGCGGGATGGGGATTTGGCGTGTATCAAGCTGGGTTTGGGGTCTCGGGGTTTGGAAGAAAGGGGGGTGGTGCTGGCTCCGGAAGTGCCAGAGGCAGTACTGGCCAGGCCGGTGCCGGAGAATATGAGAGAGGTTCGGGTAATGCTGGTGGAGAGCGAGGGAACTACGGCGGAAATTATGGACCTCCGCCAGGGAGCCAGTACTCTGGAAATCAGTATGGTGCCGGCCCTCCGCCTCAGACACCTCCCCCTAACGCTGGCCCAGGACCAAATAAGCCCGACTCGGCCAAGGCCGAAGAGAAGGCCCGAGCGGAAGAAAAGGCCCGCGAAGAGAAAGCTCGCGAGGAGCGAGCTCGGGAAGAGAAGGCTCGTGAGGAGAGGGCCCGAGAGGAAAGGGCCCGAGAGCAAAAAGCCCGGGAGGAAAAAGCTCGGGAGCAAAAAGCCCGGGAGGAGAGAGCTCGCGAGGAAAAGGCCCGTGAGGAGAAGGCCCGCGCAGAAAGAGAACGGGAAGAAAAGGCACGTGAAGAGGCGAGACGGAAAGAGGAGCTTCGACGGAAAATGGAAGAGTTCAAGCGGAAGAGAGAGGCTGAGCGGCAAGAAAAGCAAAGACAGCAGGAGCGCGAGGCGATGGAGAAGGAAATGCGTGAACAAAGGGAGCAGTTCGAGAAAGAGATGGCCGCTGCCAGAGAAGCAGCGGCAAAGGAGGCACGAGAGCGTGCCGAGAAGGAAGCAGCCGAAGCTCGGGCAAAGGCTGAAAGGGAGGCCGCTGAAGCAAAAGCTAAGGCGGAGAAAGAAGCCGCAGAGAAGGAAGCGGCTGCAAAAGCGGCTGCAAAGAAGGAGGCTGATGCCAAGTTTGCAGCCCTCAAGGAGGCGGCAGCAAAAAAGTATGCCGAGAAGAAGGCCAAAGATGCCCAAGAGGCAGCGGCCAAGGAGGCAGCAGCAGCGAAAGAAGCCGCGGCGAAGACTGCCAAGGAAAAAGCAGGCAGCGCATCAGTCCCTCCGCGAAGCCCATCCCCGAAGAAGCCCCCGTCTGGAGCACGAACCACGATGTCCGCCGACCAAGACGATGCATATTCCTTTCGACCTTACGACAGACCTCGACGGCCATATGGGGGTACGTCAAGCTCGTCAGCATACTCTGAATCATCCTACGCTCCTTCCCAATCCACAGCTCGAACATCACCTCCACCATCAAACCGAGGACGGTATGAAACTAAAGACCCGGATAAGATTGTTATCAAGGGTGTCTTCCAGTTCAACAATGCCTTTATTAAAAGCCCAGCGGCTCAGCTGGTCTCTGGGCAGGGAATGGTGACGGACGGACTGGTTCTGCGTATCACTACCGAAGGGCTGTTCGTTGACGACGATATCCGGGGAGTGGGTCAGCGAGAATGGGACGTCAAGGCTTGGACGATGAAGTTGGTCGAGGTGTGGTGTCCACAATATGCCTCCCAGAAGCATAACCCTCCCAAGCAGAGTTCATTCTTTGGTCGACGGGACGAAGGACCTTCATCAGCGGAATCCGATGCATACCTACTCAATCTACTGAAGGTGTGCAAGAATACATGTCGCCTTGCGTCGCCAGGGCCGCAGTCTGAGAAACAGGGGCTCCATGTGCTACGGGCCAGCATTCGTGACCAGGAGGGTCGAAAGTATCTTTTCGTCTTGGAAGAGACAGAAGGTTGGAAGGTGGGCATCGGGCTTCAGCGACTTCGCAAGGGGGCGCTAGTACGATCTCTGGGGGTGACGAACATGTCGGTCAATGAGGGCCGCTCGATACTCGGGAACCTTGGATACATCTGATCAGCTTCAGTGCTTTTCACCAATCCAACTTGGGTTGCTATACAGTATATATTATTCACCTCACCACTCATAGCGAGATGTTGTTTCAAGATCCAGCCTTGCATAGTGTCATTCTGGCTAGACCTTCGTTTGTACAGAGATTCCCCCTGTTGTTGATTGCTTATGATGTTGACGATTTCTTGCGATTCACCTATTTCTAGTTGTATATAATGCAGCACAGACGTTCATATATTAACAAAGCTCCTTCTGGTAGACCTTGCCTTCCCCTGCACGAATTCTAGTATGATGCCCCATGAACAAAGGCGATCACGTGTCCCGAGTGTCACCATTCACCTGGAGCTGGTTGGCCACGGATTGCGTTGTTGCATTAACTGATCATGACGAAAGTCTATTGGGATAATCAGACCAATCCTCGAGCTTGCCCTCGGCGTTTGAAACTGAGATCATTGGCCCAAAATGCCATGGGGATACCCAGATGAGGCCGTATCAAACCCTACTTGAGTGTTCCCCTCAACGTCAGACTGACCCTTTCCGCATAGTCCAGACTCTAGACGGACCTGCGGCTTGTATTGAATATACTTAACGATGGTCAAAGAAGATGAAGCTACAGATACGGCGCTGCCACCGAGCGAGATCCCCCTGCAATCACCACCGCCGCCTGACGGTGGTTTTGAGGCATGGGCTCAAGTGGTATCAGGACATCTGATTTTAGCCCTCACCTGGGGTTACGTTTCGAGCTTTGGCGTCTTTCAGAATTACTATGAAACCACGCTCCCCCAGTCAGCCGCTGATATCTCCTGGATCGGAGGCGTTCAAGTATTTAGCCTTTTGTTCATTTCAACCCTGTCGGGACGGGCCACGGATGCTGGCTTTGCCCGGCCAATGATACTGGCCGGATCGATCTTCATGCTTGTGGGCACGTTTATGACCAGCTTAGCGACCACATACTGGCAACTCTTTCTCGCACAGGGCGTATGCATCGGGATCGGACAGGGTCTGATGTGGTTGCCCAGTGTGACAGTGATTTCCACATATTTCGCTAGGAAGCGAGTATTCGCTGTGACAACTGCTGCGACGGGTACAAGCACGGGTGGAATGATATTCCCTGCAGTGATTCAGTATTTGACCCCGAAGATAGGTTGGTTCCTTTTATGCGAAGGTAGTCATGCCGTATTGACGCTGCACCTTTAGGGTTTCCGTGGGCTGTCCGCTGCATGGGATTTATTGTCCTTTTTATGGTCATCCTGATCAATCTGCTGGTGCGCACTCGGCTTCCACCTCGCAAGTCCGGTCCACTGGTCGAATGGACCGCGTTCAAAGACACCTCTTACATGCTCTTCACGTTTGGGATCTTCCTGTTGTATTGGACTCTGTACTTTGCTTTTTTCTATGTGAGAAGCCCCGTATGCCGGGCCTTGCTGGCGATGTTGACTGATTCCTTGCAGATCCAAGTCTACGCCACCAAAGAGTTGGGTCTCTCGCAGGCTGCCGGGGTCAACCTGATCATCATCATAAATGCAGCTGGCATGGTGATTCGAGCTCCCTGCGGGTATCTTGCTGACCGATGGATCGGCCCACTAAACAGTCTCATCCCGTGGGTGGCCCTCTGCGGGATCTTGATTTACTGCTGGGCCGCCGTACACAACGTCGCTGAGTTGTACGTCTTTGCGGTGTTCTACGGTCTTGCGTCCGCCGCGGCCATGGGTCTGTTTGCCGGTACCGTGCCGTCATTGACCAAGGACATCAGCAAGATAGGTACTCGCGTAGGCATGGTGTTGACCCTGACCAGTGTCGCGCCTCTCACCGGGCCGTCGGTAGCTGGGGCAATGATTGCGAACGCAGGGGGAAATTATTTGCCAGCGCAGATCTGGGCAGGCACGTCATTGTTGGTCGGGACGGCCGCCTTGATCGCTGCCAGGGTTTTGGCCTCGGGATGGCAGTTCCGTGTGAAGATGTGACTATGGAATGGTCGGATGACCCGAAAATGACATGACTAGTGATGAAAGTATGGGACGGAATGCACTTGCTTTGGACCTCGGGTGGCGAATGGATTGGGCCGAGTCTGAAGTGGTCTCGCCTGGGTTTTGCTTCTGGTTTCATTTTGGATCTTTTATGGGGGCAAGATTGAAATGAATTACACGCCTATCCACAGGCAACTTTAGCGATCATCGTTGTTATCTCGCGTGCGACTGCCGTTGGCTGGCAGATTACTATGCCGACACGGTTTCCATGGCCGAAGCGTCGGCATTCCCAGGGTTCTCATGACCCGAGGTCATGCACTGTTCCTGAGCGTCACGATGATCCTGTAGAATATCCACGAGTCGTAATGAGAACAAGGACCAGGGACAATGCAATGACCGTTTCTAGGTTTCTAGAAGATAGACGAGGAGTATATGGAGTAGTAAGAGAGCAACATGGGGAAAAACTGGAGATGCTCGCGGCTGAGTCAGCGGTCGGGGAAATGCCCGTGACTGCCAGCCAACCAAAGGCACGGTCCCAAACTACGAAGTCAGTGAACTGCTGGTCAGTCGGAGCGCGCAGTTCTTTCTTCTCCTCCCAGTTCCCCTTGAACGCTGTGTTGGTTCCAATCTGAAGAAGACTTCGTTCTCTGTCCACCGGTCTTCGATCCCTCCCTCTTTTCCCGCCAACACACCTCTACCCTCCTTGCACCGGGGTCCAGTCAGGTACCGCTCTGCCCCCAAATCACCGCCTCCTCCTCCTATCCACCTCCCCGCCGCCAACTGTCCTCTGTATCAGTCGCCCTTCCTGACTTCCGACTCCGACCCTTTCCTCGTCTCTGACCGTTTCCTCTATGCTGCGACCATAGTTCTTCCTACGACCGGCCATTTAATCTCGCCCCTCGAGGGCTTCCCCAGTCACCATGTCCTATCAGTCGAACCCCCAATCCTATCAGAGCCATGCCGCCTCTCATAGGCCGATTCCGTCGTACAATCCGTTGGCCGCGGTGAACGCCCCGGCAGGCACCTTCTTGCCAGGCACCAAAGTCCAGGTCGGTAGTCATCGCGTGGTCGTCGAGAAGTACCTCTCCGAAGGTGGATTTGCCCATGTCTACGTCGTACGTCTTCCGCAGCCCGTCGAGGGTTCAGAGAGGGCGGTGCTGAAGCGGGTCGCCGTGCCGGACAAAGCGGCGCTCGCCAACATGCGGACCGAGGTCGAGACAATGAAGAAATTGAAGGGACACCGGCACATTGTGAAGTATTTCGACTCTCATGCGTCTCAGCTCCGGGGTGGCGGCTACGAAGTGTTCCTGCTCATGGAATTCTGTTCGGGCGGAGGCTTGATCGACTTCATGAACACGCGCTTGCAGCATCGGTTGACAGAACCGGAGATTATCCAGATCTTCTCGGATGTAGCCGAGGGAGTGGCCTGCATGCACTACCTGAAACCCCCTTTGCTGCACCGTGATCTGAAGGTGGAGAATGTTCTCATATCTCGACATGGGACCTCAAGTGTCTATAAGCTGTGCGATTTTGGCTCTGCAGCGCCCCCTCGTCCAGCGGCGACGTCGGCCGCGGAGGGCCGCCTGATTGAGGACGACGTACAGAGGCACACGACGCTGCAGTACCGGAGTCCGGAGATGATCGATGTCTATCGCAAGCAACCTATCGACGAGAAGAGCGATATCTGGGCGCTAGGTGTACTTCTATACAAGCTATGCTACTATACAACCCCGTTCGAAGAAGTGGGCCAAATGGCCATCCTAAATGCGACCTACAAATTCCCTTCCTACCCTGTTTTCTCGGATCGCCTCAGGATGCTCATCGGTAAGTTTAGTTGAATGTCGGCCGTGAGGGGATACTAATTTCGGCTTAGCATGGATGTTGAAGGAGAACCCGCAAAAGCGCCCAAATATCTACGAGGTGATGCAAGAAGTCTGCCACATGCAAGGAAAAGAAGTTCCAATTCGAGATGTGAGTTTTCCCAATGGCGGGATTCGTGCTCGGTTCCTTACTTGTGTAGATCTACGCGAATCGCTCTAGGTCGGAAGCCCGCCGGTATCAGGAACTGCCGCCGTCCCCGACGGAGACACCGCAAGTCGGCGCAGTGTTCTCTCCTCCGGTCCAGGAGACCCAGATCATCCCAGAGATTGCTCCCATGCGGCGCGGGCGGCCGACAAAACCGACCGGTTCTCAGCACACTTCCGCAAAGCCAAGCCCCTCTCCATTCCGGGGTGGCTCCACAGACCCCTTCGCCGTCTTGGATGGCGGCCAGAAATCCCGGAACTCTACAGACGAGTTTACGAATCGGTTCCCCTCGTTGGATCAGTTTGATATTCTGCACGAGAAGGGTGGCAAGTTCGACTTCGAGCCAGCCTTCGCCGAGACGAAACAAGAGGATGGCGATCTTGCGCAGAGGCTCACCAATGCCTTGGCCGATGAGGCCTTCGCGAAACGCCCTTCGCCCGCGGTGAGCGAGCCGGCTCCCCAACCACCGGTACAGAAGCAGTCCCAGCCGTCGCACGTCAAGAGCCGGCCCTCCGAGTCGTTCAACTACCGCGAGGAGCCCCAGCCGTCGCAGGTGCCACTGTACCAACCGGTGCCGCAGAAGCCGACCATGGTCTCCACAGGCACGATGACGTCGCCACCCCACACGCCGTCGGTGCCGGAGCTGAAACCCCCTAGCCGCCCCATCTATCGATTCCCTTCATCAGACCATCAGCGCCGGCCCTCCAGCCAACCGTGGCCCGCGGACGGCGACAAGAAAATTTCCCGGCCCCTCAACCCTCCGTCCCCTACGAAGCCCTCCGCGGACCCAAGAACATCTGCGGACCGCATCTCTGATCTGTCGACCTCGTCGGCGCGGCCGTCCCTGGAAGGCGTGCGACCATCGACCTTGGAGTTGGAAGAGCTCACGAGTCGATCCAAATCAGCAAACAGCAAGTCTCGCCCGTTTTCCGTTCAGGCAGCGTCCAAGTATGACTTTGGCCGAGGCTCCGAGAGCGCACGCTCCTCACTCGATATCCCCAGGCCCTCATACGACATGGGCGTGCCGCTGCAACATGCGCGGACCGAGGCGGACCGGGCCAACATCTCATCCGACATCGACTATCTCCGGGCGAGGGAAGAGGAGAGCAGCCGGAAGAAAGAGAAGCGGTACAGTGGCAGCTCCAAACACACCAAGCGGTCGAGTCTTTCTACGTTATCGTTGTCGGGGACCAAGACATTGTTTGCAGGGCGATTTGGCGATGCATTCCGGCGGTTCGAGCAGAGCAACCCGGAATCCAAAGCCCAGTCTCCTGCTCTTGAAGAGCCGAAGCAGGTCATGATCACTTCGTCCGAATTGGTCGAGGCGCCCGCCGAACTCAGTGACGCCGAGAACGACGACATCTCTCCGGAGATGCGTCGGGAGCTGGAGCGCCGCCGTCTCTCCCAGGAGGAGAAGCGCGTCGCCAACGCTGCTGCCGAGTATCGCCGACAGGTGGCGGAACGCGGGGAGGGGGGCTTCCGTTCCGACACGCGGTCGTCGATTCAGAACCGGGTGCAGACCTTCTTGGAGGAAAGCAACAAGTCGGCGCCGCCCCCGAAGACGGCCACGGGCTATGGCCGGTTCACGGAGGAGATGAACCCTGCTTTGCCGGCGAAGCAGAACGAACCTCTTCCGGAGCCGCGGATCAACACACGCGCGGCGGGGTCCCTGTACGGAGCGCAGGGACAAGCATCGCCTGTGAAGGACCGGTGGGAGACGGCGGGTCTGCCGCGACAAGAGACGACCAACAGTGGCTATGCGCAATCACAGCGCACAGGGTCGTCTCGGCCCGCAGCACCTCCCAAACCCAAGAGCCTGCGCGTGAGGGGATCGGAGGTGATCAACGAGCGCAGCCAGGCCACGCCTACTACGCCGGGCGAAGATTGGGAGGCCAACTTCAGCCGACGGTTCCCCAGCCTGTCAGGACTTGAGATGGAGACGGAGATCGAGATACCCAATATCCCACTCCGGACGAAGGAGGTGTAATTATTATTGAATTGGGAGGGGTAATAGAAACTGGACTAATTTTGTTCTATACGTATATATTGTCAATACTAGACAAGCGTTGCATTCATGCATGAATCATAATGAGTACTCCGTACTACTAGTAGTATATAATGTAAACAATACTAGTATAAGATTGTCTGAGCCTATCAGAGTCAACTACCAAAAGCGGTTAGTCCACCCCAGAGTCCCACTGCGGCTCAAACAGTCTAGATCATCATTCATCAACTCCGACACTTTCATCTTCTATATATCAATCAATCAACTCTCCATCACCGACAAAATGGCCCCCATAACCCTCAGCCAAGTCGACAGTAAGCCCCC